>NC_016089.4:44771208-44773079 GCF_000004515.6 Glycine max | reverse complement strand
ACTTTACCCTCATGGATTTAGAATAAATAATTATGTTACCTAACTTCAATTGGAATCCTTATCATGTCAATTTCATCTTTTAATCTCTTTAGCTCTTTACATCAGGTATAGGTTACCATGGTCAAGTAAATAAATTTGTATATGATAGTCAATTTTTTTTAGACAGATAGATCTAAGAACATAATATTGAACGATTAAATAGTTTTTCTTTTAAAATCTTGTGTAATGGTTAAATGCTTTTTAATAGTCTTAAGATTTTTTACTTGTTTGATACTTCGTTGTTATTATTTATTTAATTGTAAACTATTTACATAATTGTGTTTCATAAATTTTTCCATTCATTGTGATATTTGACTATTTTTCTTTGTGCACCAAACACAAAGAAATAAACTTGTCCATCGCAGGCGCCTCTATAATGTTTAGGATAATTTGAAATTGTATTTTCCCTTTCATGGAATTAGAAGCGCATAAAGTACTCGAAGGAAACCAAATTAAGAGAGTGGATGTTTGCAACTTGTGTTTCTTATTCAAAAATCAAAATCAACGGTAAAATGTTTGGCAAATGGTTATTAGTTATAAAATATGTGAGTTGGATATGCTACTTCTTTCAGTCAATCCGTGCAGTATCTTTTTCAAGGTGCTAAGTGCTAACATTATATTTTACCTCTTTCTCTATTTATTAAAGGTTCTGTTAAGGAGGGATTCATAAGGGGTGGCCGAGGACTAGTGATACTATTTATCATCGGATAGAATTTAGTTTTGATATCATGTTAAAGTACAATAAAAATATTTGAAAAATCTTCTTAAAAATCAGTTTATACAGGGATGACTTACTTAATTATATAAACATTTATTATATTCGTTAATCACTCGATGTGAGACTCTCAGCTATATATAAATCTTTCACTTTATTTAGGCTAGGATGTTACAACACTTTCTAATTATGTGTTGACACTTCACGTGCTATTGTGCTAATGATCTCGAGTTTAAAAAATAGACGTGTATAGTTGGGGCACGGATTCTCTCATGACTTATTGGTTGAGCCATTGATGATAGGCTAGGATGTTACAACACTTTCTAATTATGTGTTGACACTTCACGTGCTATTGTGCTAATGATCTCGAGTTTAAAAAATAGACGTGTATAGTTGGGGCACGGATTCTCTCATGACTTATTGGTTGAGCCATTGATGATTGGTGAACATGGTATTGAGAGTTAGTCTTAAAGGTCCAAGAAAAAGTTGGTGTGCCAGCTATCTTATTAATATGCTATTTCTTGCAAGACAACTTGATGATATCAACCTGGACTCATTTCAATACCTAATGGTACTTGAAATCTATATTAGAAATGGTTAAACGAGGTAGATTACTTTTTTAATTAACTTTTCTAAGTGATTGCATTTTTTTATTAATATTTAAAGAAAATAATTATTTTGATAATTTTAAGTTTTTTTTTAAATTTAGCTAAAATAAATTTGTATGACTTAGGGCCTCACATTAGCTAAAATATATGAACGGAGTGACGGACATGGACCAAAAAGCTCAAGATCTTTTGAAAAATATTATTAATGTTGATTAAGTTTACTTTATTTTTTTTCAAGACATCAACTTCTTATGAACCATTAATTATAACTCATAATATTTTTAAATGAAAATCATTTTTAATCCTTAGAGGCTGACAATGTTAATAAAAAGGGTAACATATCTAAAGAAAATATACATGTGACTAATGCTGATAGTACCGCGTCATTATTTTTGTTATCATATGCTTCTAAGGACTAAAAATAATTTTTTTGAAATTGTAAGAACTAAAATGACTTTTTTAATGTGGAGAAAAAATGGATTTATTCCAAAATTTAGAAATTAAAAACA
>NC_016089.4:44768663-44770154 GCF_000004515.6 Glycine max | reverse complement strand
CCATTGTTAGTCTTATAAGAGTAAAGCCAATATATTATTATTTTTCATCTCTTGACTTGCAAATCTGATAAAGAAAAATTTTCATCCTTAACTTTCTTTTTCTTCAAATTTAAATGAGGGCCGATAACGATATTTATCATAGTTTATAAAATTAGACTGAACTAGTCAGTTCATCAGATATTATCAGGGAACAGATCTGGTGAGTGATGACTATTGATCAATCCACTAACCCTTAAAAATCCAATAATTTCAAAATTGGTGCACGAGAATCAACAAAAATTGGTGCAAAAATTTAGTTTGAACAGATATTAAGATTTCTTTTTTAGTTTTTAAACTTAATCAAAAGCATTTTTAAGATAAAAAAAGAATACATTTTTGCAAATAGATATTAGTTTTTAATATTTTATATCTTGAATTCTTATAATTTATATATTTTTTTATTGAACTTGTGACACTATTGAAATAAATTTTTCAAAGGTCATAGATGAACTTGTTCAATTTTTATACCATAAGTTTTGTTTTTCATAACAATCAAAACATACTCGTTCCATATTTTAAGATTTGTACCATTTAATATCCGGATTCCATTCACGTGAGCAGTGATAATATCAATAACAGTGAGTAAAACTAAACAAGGAACAATTAATAAACAACAGAAGTGAGCATGTTAATTATTATAATTTGTGACACATACTCATGCAATCGATAATGAAAAATAAAATAATCAAACAATATATCCATTACAACATTATATCCTACTTTAGACGATGAGAAATAATAATCATAGAATGATATTTTTAACCTAATAATCAAAACAATAAATTCTATTAAACAATATTTATTTTACTAAAGAATTTAACGCAATTTATTAAATAGTGCGTGTAAGTTATTTTAAACTCTTTATTATCCGAGTTTAATTTTTACTAATAATTTTTTTTTTGTCTTTAGACACCTTATTAGCCAAATAAACAATAAATTCTTATAATCATAATATATTTACCATTATTTGGTGATAGGCTCTTTTTATTGAAGTGGACTAATAAGTGTATCACTCATTAAATTCATATCATATCCTTTGATAATCTTTTTTTAATATATCATTTGATACTCTAATAAACTTACTTAATTTAGACCACTTAAAATACAATTCATTAAATATATAAAAAAAAACTAATGCAATTATCACTAAAATATAGATAAAGAAATAAATACCCAACAAAAATTGGATATTGTTCCCTCTCACTATTGTTTCTATTTCTTTTCGTTTCTCCTTTTCCAACTCTCTATGATCAAATTGTGCCCACCAATCAAGAGGTCTCCTTTAAATATTTTTGTTTTGTTTTGAAAGCTCCTTTTTTAAAACTTAATATCTATTAATATCTATAAATAATATTTTAAGCACGTATACTGATATAGGATTTCGTTCATACCCGTCAGTTCCTTTGCAAGATGGCGTGCGCTGCCGTCTCGAGCGATAGTGGTAGGCTCCTT